>NC_071470.1:62774451-62788941 GCF_028500815.1 Rissa tridactyla
CTGCAGGAGACTTGCTCTCATTCAAGCGAGCCCCTTGGGTTCCAATACCACAGCAGTGCAAGCTTACCTCCACCTCTTCCTCGAGCTCTTCCGACAAATCCTCCTCGACTCCCCCACTGCTGCTGCTGCTGATACTGTTCCTTTGACATGGCTACTTTTATTTCACACTGGAAACAGAAAGTTAAAGTCAAATCCAATTAGCAAAGATAACCCCCAAAAACCATTCTTAAACTTACAGAACACTAAGCAGAAAATAGGAATTGGTCATCCTAGTTCTCTCCTTGAAAAAAAATGGATAGCTTACACTCTCCAACTTGGAAATAGCTGTAAGACACTGGAGTTATAAAAACATTCTAAGTTTCCTGATTTTCTGCCAGTAGAACAGATTCTGAAAAGAATGCTTGCTTCTTTGCATGTCTTTCTGTTTTCCCTTTGAAATAGACCTCTGAGGTCTATTTATCTGAGAAAAGTGAAATCAAATCCGAGTTACAAAAGTATGGTCAACATTTTTACTCAACTCTGTTCTGAAGCTTCCACTACATATTCATACAATAAGGAAGAGGCTAGCTATGATTTGAGGTTTTGTTACTAGGTTGAATTTCAAGCAGGTTTCTGAAAGGAACGTTAGCTTCCAACAAGAAAGCCTAACTTCCCCTTTCATTTCAGTTTTGGAAGCACTCTAAGATAAATTGATATTTTGTTAAAAACAACAAAATATTTCCACATTAAACACACAAAGATCCAGGTACCAGGAAAACATGATGCAGCCTGATACAGCAGATCAGTGACACAGCACTGAGACCACGCAGCTAGAGAACGTGGGAGCTTCACAATGAACACATATGCTGTGGCTCAGCCCTTGCCCCACAGGGGTGCAGTACAAAACCTCACTGTAAACCCCCTCAGCTCAGAAGTTAAGATTACAATAACCTATTCCTAGCACCTATTTAAATACTACATAGGCTTAATGTCTACATGTGAGAAATAATGCTTATAGGTACTTTCAGACTATTATCCTGTTCAGTTTCTCTAGGAAGAACTCCACCTACTTTACTAAGCCCAACATTGTGGTATTTCTTTTCCATTATTTTCTTCACTGGTTCCTCCTCCTTGAAAGTAATGAAGCAAAATCCACGCCTCTTGTTCGTCTTGTTATCCATAGGTAGCTCTATCGATTCAACCTGGTAGAAGACAGAGATTTTTGTCTTTTATCCTACCATTCATGACACTTAAAAATGTTTGCAACAGGTCGTATTTGTCAACTGCAATTATTTAACTTGAATATGATAATGTGCCTCCTTCATAGGGCTTTACATCAATAGAAACCATGAACATCACGAACATCACCTTGACTAGAAATAGTGCTCATAATTGTGTAAGAGATTTTTTTTCCTCTAATAGTATCATTTGCCCATTCAGGAACTCATACAAAATAGGATGCACAAAGAATACTTCAGCTGTGCCAGATAAATAGTCCCAGTTTGACTTTCAGTTTTAACTCAGTTGAGACTGAACTAACTAGGTGTTTCAAATCTTGAGCAGATCTAAACCTCCAAGTTTTGTATGAAAAAGATTTAGCTCTGTGTAAGTGCATAGTTCTGTTCATCCACAATGCTGCTAAAATTGTATGTTAAACAGGACGAATTTTATGCCTGACTATAAACACAGAGTAAAGGTCTCCTTACATATAGCACACGAGACTTCAGTCTAGGCAAACAGTAAAGTCTATAGTCCAGGGGAACTGTCTGTAAGGCAGTAAGATTACAGGTATTTGACAACCGAATTCCCTGACAACAGAGGTGTCATGACCTGATGCTGGCAACATCTGAGAACTAATAGGGAAGCAGCAGCTGTACCAAGCTTGTACAAGGCCAGCTTTTAAGGACTGCAGTGATACTTTGTTCATCTGCACCACCAAAAACTGGGGACAGAGACTACACTGTCGCCCAGAACTCAGGCAAGGTGTCTGAACCTGTGCCATTGCAGATCAGCTAGGTGGCTGAAGAGCATCTCACCCAACTGACCAAAGCAGCATGCTCAAAAACATTGCCTCCCATGCCTGTCCCAGTCAAGACTGTCAGACATACCATGAATCAGTTCCTGACTCTCTGACTTATCCCAGCTCCTCCTTCCATTAAACCAGTTTATAAAACTCAAAGCCTGTAATTAATACCCTTATCATTAAAATTCTGACTACTAAGACACGTGGACCTACACTGGCCATTAAGTTTACAGTAGCGTGCATGCAGGTTGCATTTGGGGGCTACTATTTATTACTAAATGTGTGAAGACAGAACAAGTTCTACAAGCATAAGCAGTTTATTTCACCACATACCTCACCAAAACCTCCAAAATATTCCCTTATTTTCTCCTCAGGCGTGTCTGGAGATAAGCCCCCAACAAAAATCTTTTTAACGGGTTCTTTTGTTTTCATGGCTTTAGCTCTTTTTGGATCAATGACTTTTCCATTCAGCTTGTGTTCTTTCTGGTCCATGACCTGTGGAAAATTAAAACACAATCTTACTCACGGTTCAAGCTAAATGTTTCACTGATGTTTTCAGCAAGGCCCAGTTACTTTTATGCTTAGTTTATGCTAATGTTATCACCTCCATTTCAATACTTTGATGACAGCAATAATTTGTTGCACAAAACCAAATAGTTTCATATTTTGATCACTATCCACTGACATAGACAGTTCTGATAAAGCACTTCAGGAGTCACCTGGAGCCACATACCACTCAAGGGAAGTAAGAGCATGTAATGTTTCTCAGAAAGTACTCAGCAATCCCAACACCAAACCTCACAAAGTAAAGAATCTGTATTTTAGATACCGCCAAAGATCAATGAAGGTGAAAACTTTTCAGTGTGCTGTGTCAACAGCATTTTAGAAAGGTTAACAGCTAATTTTTACTTGGATAAATCCCAAATCTATCAAAGCCAATGGCTCCACTCTAGGGGTTCACATTGCAGCTCCGGAATGCAAAGATTTAAAGTTCCTTGTAAACTACTGCTTTCACGTAGTAGGCAGCAGACATTTATACACAGTTTTTTTAAAGTGCTCAAGTCCAGTGGCTTGCAGTATACTTCCCTATATGTATCCAAAGACACACTTTGGGAACCAGTGCTGGTCCTGGCCACTGCATCATGAGCAAGACAGTTTTGGAAAAAAACCATTTCAATAAGCATCTTAAGTATATTGTATCCCAGAGTCATCTTTAACAGATCACATACAAACAACTACGCATACAATCATCTGAGTGCTGTATCTTTGCTACCTAAAATTGAACATGATGTTTCATTACATTAATACTACCTTATCTACGCTCTCCGATTCTTTGAAGAGTACAAAGCCGAAGCCTCTCGATCGCCCAGTGATGGGATCTAACTTCAGAGTGCAGTCTACAACTTCACCGAATTTAGAGAAATAGTCCTTCAGATCTTTCTTTGTAGTGTCCCAGCTAAGGCCGCCAATAAACATTTTCCTGTTAAGACAAAACGGTTACTCCATTAATGTGTCTTACACAAAATCCTGTACTGTCAAGCTTTTTAAGCTCAGTTACCTAATGTAAGGAATAGCAGAATTTTATCAGTGACCCTCCACAAACAGGCCTGCACTTTTTGAGAACCTGCTTAAATGATCCTGTCCAGATTAGATACAAACTTACATGTACACAAAAGTTTTGCACCATCTTCCACTGCAGTCGCTTACTCTACTATCCCAAGAAACTACAGAGTGACAAAAACATATTTTACTACTTCGTTGCATCCCCACCACTACTGACCCACCACAGGCTTAATTCCATTTAGTTACCTGCAGAGCCTCCACACAGCTGTTTATGAAACAAACACAGGCAGAATACATTTATAAAGCAGTGCAGTTAAACGGAAGCATTTATGTACTAGTTTGGACTGGACATATGCCGATATTAGTAAACTAAAACAAAGAAAGTTAGTTTAGTTAAGTCGCCTTCCCCAGAAAGCAGTAAAAAAGCAAACTATTGGAAGGTCAAAACTTATCTTTCCTCCCAAAACCATGATATAAACACCTGGCATAATCCAATACAACCACAAGAACATCTTCCTAATGATCTTCCCCCTACAAAACCGGTGTTGCTGGGCAAACATGCACAGCGGGTAACTCTGATAATGACTTGTATTTTCAAAAGTACGCTGGAAGCTTGGAATCAAATCATGGCCACCCCATCACATTAGTAAGCCATAAAAAAAATTTAAAAAAATAAAAATACCAAGAACCGCTGTGTCTCAAGAGGAAACACTTCATGATTCGCATGAACTAAAGATCAAGCCAGTATGCACACAAATGAAGCATTTTTAGTTATTAGGCATAGGGCTTATGCACCCATTTAAAAGAGGATTTTATTTGAGATTATCTCTTCTAATATTGGTAAAGAAGATTTTACAGTGGGCTCAAAACAAAAAGTATGATCTGTTATGATCTATAAAAAACACTTTCTACAAAGCTTTGTCCATTTTCACTGTACCAACTTATTCCACAGTCACATACGCAGTTATCAGAAAACCTGGAAAACCACTGTAGCATGTTTTCAACTCCTCCAGTTTCCACACACAGGCAAATATTTCTGCCAATTGAGTACAATCGTGTTGTACTTTCACAAGCCGAATTCTCTCAAATCAAAAGCCGCCCATGTGAACTAACTCTGTTGAATTAGCTGTGCTCTTACAGAATTAACAAGAGCATTCAGCTTCTAACAAACATATCCAACCTCTATACAGATGTGGGGGTTCAGCAGCTTCAGATGCTTCTATAGAGTCTTGAAGTCTATAAACAGGAGAACAGATTTCCCATCCCTTTGTCCACTTTTCCTATTAGTTCCAGATCTCTCTTCAACAAAGCACCAAAAGCCCTTTCCAGTGTGACATCTTAAGTGTCTTCAGGACCAATATGGAAATAATGGTCCACCCTGGTAAACCAGCAGCCTCATAGCAATACGGATAGTAATTCAAAGGATGCTTTGCGTCCTTGTGTTCATCCATCATTAAGTTTCTTTTTGTTTGTTTTGTGTGTGTTTTTTTTAAGAAGCAAAACAGAACACATGCAGAGGATGCAGCACTGTATTTCTGACACACAGGGGGATAGTGATACTTCAGCAGTTACTACCGAACATACACTTGCTACGTGACATATAAAACACCTGGTTTACAGTTATTAATAAACCATTAACATAAACATATTTTTTATGTTTATTATATATTATTTTCTTTTTATTGTTCTTAATGAACAATCAACATTAACACACAAAACCCTGCTCTGTATCACTAAGGACATGACACACCAAGAACACAAGTTTCAAACCGACAGCCCTCTGAAGGATTTTCTTCCCACCATGCAATAACTGCATCTGTGAATCCAGTTACAGAGCAGCAAAATGTGACTGCTTCAGCTTGCCACTACAGAAGCTTACAAACTACAGCTCCACTCCAAAACTGAGGTCAGATCAAGGCTACAACACAAAGGTGAGCGCACCAAACAAACAAGGTGCGATGTCACAGTGCTGTCAAAAGCTTACGTACATTTCCCAAAGCACAGTTTTGCTGGTGTAAGTCACATCAGCACGTAAGAGTTTTCCAAAATAAGTTACCAGAAGTGTACTGGGAAAGCTTTCAGACTTAATTAAACAGAGCACAGACATCACTGTGACTAGTGGCTTTGGCTTTCTTCCAACAGGCTAGTCAGGAAATTGCCTGACAGTTGCCAAATTGTGTATTTCTCAAGTCTACAGTTCTCAACGAGGAGATCTGAGTGTACGACAATCTGTGCACTGTTTTTTCCTGATGACACTTTTCCTAACGCAAAGGAAACACCAATGTACCCACATCCAGCAGCTACCAAAGATGTGCTGTTTTCCCTCTACTACCAAGAGGGCTCTCAAAATATTTTGTTTCCTGTACAGCATTACCCGTGAGAACTCACAGGTCAAAAGACTGAACTAAAGTACAACTCAATGTATGCTACATGTAGTCACTGCCCCACTCAGTGACAACTTCTTCTAGGCTGCATTGACTCAAAGAAGATGGGCTTCCTCATGAAAACCCTTTAATAGGTACGTATTCAAAGACAAAAAGTAAAACAAATATGCAAATTCCAAAGGTACTTAAAGCCATTAAGAGCATGTAAGAAGTAACAAAAACATTCTAAGTTTTCACTAACCCTAGCAAAACACTCAAAAAGGTTCCGGGCTTGCAGCAACATCCCAGGTTATTGGGAAGGAAGATGACGCTCAGGAAGGTTTTGCAGCAATTCTCTACAGGACACAGTAGCTAGTGTTCCTTTATCGAGTTTATTTTCTGCCTTCATCAAAAACAGACCTGCAGCTTGAGCTACTTATTTGCCTGACAGGAGACAGCACACAGCAACAGCCTGTCCTGTAACTGGATTTATTATACGTGAACTTTACATGCTATATGAAAGTGATACTGCCCTATGCGAAGCATCAGGCAGAAGCCCTTAGAAGAGCAAAAGCTGCCTTCGTTCTTAAGCTGCTACCTAAAGTAACCTTCTTCACGGAAGAGGAGGAATGGCTTAGGGTGGGAAAGTCAAGGTGCCTCCTGCCCCTCACTGATACGCAACTGACGTATCATTTATGTTTGTCTGCAACATAGGGCAGCACTAAGTGATTGCAACCTGAGCGTTTGGTTACATTGAGTTACAGTCCTTAACACACACACACTGTGTGCTAACTTTTAGAAAAGAAATCCTGAAAAACAACAAAAAGAAGTTTGCAGTTCGGCACACATCACGCCAGATGTACGCCTCACGTCCAGCCACTGCCAACGGCCGTGGGATTTGGCCGGCAGGGGCACGGAACTTTCCCCATTTGACAACAGCATTCGGAGCTCCGTTGACAGCGCCGCTCCCGCTAATTTCGAAACAGAGCACGGTATCGCCCCCGGCTCCCTGCAATACCGAAGAGCAAACCAGCTACCGACCCGGCCGCGCTTTCCAAGCGCACGCCAGGCCCCCCGGTCGCGTTCAGGTTCGCAGCCTCCAGGTCAGCCGCCAACCACCGCCCGATCCGCTCCGTTCCGTTCCGGGGGGAGCAGCGGCACGCCCCCCCGCCGCCGGAGCGCCGCGGTGCCTGTGGCGTCGCGGTGGCCTCTCGCCCGCTCCGCACGCCCCAGTGCCCCCGCAAACAGGAAGGCGGAGGTGCCCCAGCCCCGCCGGCGGCCCGCCCCCGCCGGCCCGGCCCGGTACGTGACGTCGCCGCGGCGCCAAGTAAACAAACAGGGCGGCAAGCGGGGCCGGGCCGAGCGAAGGGGTGTCGGACCCCGCCGCCCGCCCCAGCAGGACGTCGCCGGAGACAATACGCCGCGGGGCGCCCGCGCCGCCCCCGCTGCTCACCCCTCGTCCTCCTCGTTCTTGCTGGCGTCGATCTTGGCTCCCTCAGACTCGATCCCGCCGCCGCCACCGCCGCCGCCTCCCCCGTCGGTGCCTCCCGCCCCAGTCCCCACCAGACCCTCAGGCTGCTCCGTGGGCTCGGCCGAGCTGCCTCCGGCGCCCGCCGACGCCGAGTCCATGGCGAACTGCTGCTCCGACATGGTGACGCCGCCGCCGCTGCGGCTGACCCGCGCCGGCCGGCCGGCGACCGCCCGCCGCCCTCGGCCCCGCTACCGCTTCCCCGCCGAGGCCCCGGCCCCGCTCGCGGCCTCGGCCCCGGCGACGGCACGAGAGCGCGGAGCCCTCCTCCTTTCGCTCGCTTTTTTTAATGGCGCCGCCACCGACCCAACCTAAAATGGCGGACGGAAGGAGCACCGTGGGCGCGGTCACGTGACACCGCCTCCCGGGGAGACGGCGCGGGCGGGTGCGCCGTCGCCGGGGCGGTTGGTGGCCGTTGCCCATGGGTGCGACCTACCGCCAACACCGGGGCTCCGAGGGGTTTCGGGCGGCCGCTGCGGAGCGGGGCCCGAGGCGAGCGGCGGCTCGTCGTGAGGCCGGGCGGGCGCCTGGCAGGGGCGGCTCCGCGAACCTTGCGGGGACCCGGGATGGCAGGGCCGGCCTGCGCTGGGCTCCTGGGCGCCTCGCAACCCACGGACACGCCGTGGAGCACCCGGCGCCTGAAGGTACCGAAATGAAGCTTTTGCCAAAAAAAAAAAGAAACAAACGAAAAAGTCGCTTTTAAATTTAAAACATGAATGGCTAGAAATCGAAGTAAAATTTGGGGAAGTGTGGGGGGGGGTTGGTATATTAACAAACAGGTGTAATAGCAAAGCCCTGTTCTAGCGGCAAAAGTAAAGCAGTGCTTGCAGCCACCCGGAGGTGCTGCTGATAAGAGCAGCTTCCGCGTCCAGCTGCGCTCTGGAAAAGTCGGGAGCAGGGTCAGGCACGCAGTCGCTCCTCTCAGCCGCCCCGCGCTGTTTCTTTAGTTGGTGGGCAGCGATGCCGGCCTTCTCGCATCCGACCTAATCGCCAAGATGACAGAAACCTCCCCAGATCTAGCAACTGCTTAACCCAGAGCAGTTATGGTATGTAGCTCTTCTGCATGACAGGAGACAAAAATAAAATACCCAGCTGCCTAGGAGAAATAAACGCTGAAATTCTGGTTTGGAAACTTTTGGAGAGAAACCTCTACCCAAACTACACCCTTTGAAGTTTGCAAGACAAGTCTCCCCTGTAAATTAGCTACTCACATTTCACTTTACTGTCCTAACAAACAAGATTTATTTTTGATGCATGCCTAGCTAGATACTTGTGCTGAGGAAAAAAAAACAAACCGGACTGCTGCAATCCTTTGGCTTCAGGCAGAACATGTATGCTCACTTACCCATCCCAGCTCTTCTATTCAGAAAACAACCTGCTGGTTAAAACATCTTCCCTTCTCCGGCAGTCATTCATTTAGGCTCGTTATGTTGTTTGCTAGTATACACAAGACGGGAAACCCATTTTCTGGTCCGGCTGAAAAGAGTCCAGTACAGGATTTAACGTGAAAGAATAGGTCCCAACTTGTACAGAAATTAATTGCTAACCCTGAAGTTCAGGAACTTGTAATCTTCTGCTTGGAATTGGAATAGACAGGGAGCAGTTGCTCTAGGTACATAATGAAGTTACTGTAGAACCTGAGTGCTTGAAAAACCTTGAAAGGTGATACAGATCTCAACCTCCAACCCCTCAAGCAGTGCTGAGCGATCAGCATAAAAAAGGTGCTGCTGTAGCTCTAGGCCCCTCCCTTGAGATGTATGAAATTGGCAGTATTGTGCCATAGAACCACTCTCTCCTCTTTTCTGCAGCTGGCAAGAGGCAATTCTGCAGTCTTCCACAGTGATGCTAACTCAAGGCGCTCTGGTGCTCTCTTAAGACGGGTCAGGAAAAGGAGTGGGCTGTACTGACCCATATACATCGTCACCTATCTTGAGCCATTTATGATCTCCAGAGAGGTACCTGCCCTTCTATACATCTAAAAGTATAGTTATACCACTGTACGCTGACAGCCAACAGCAAGACTACACAATCACTTAAGTAAGCATTTATTAGAGAATCCTTTAACATGAAATTATACAAATAAAGTTTGTATAAACACAAGTCCACATTGTGTCATAACATGAATGGCAAAAAGAAAGTAAAAACCATAAAAGAAAACTAGTCAGCCGCTATGTACAGTTGGACACAGTTGTGTCGTACACTAAAAGTCTTTTACAAAATAGTCATTTCCTCTCATGAAGAACACCCTCCATTCACTCACGATGCGCCGCAAGATGGCTTTGTTGCAGTATCTCTACCTAAAAATCAAGACAAAAATGTATGTCAGATCTGTGCAAGTTACTACAAGGATCGTTAAAAGGTCCATTTTCATGAACTGCTTTAAGTCGTCTATATATTCCTTTCTTCACTGTTAAAGATCATATGCATATTTATTAAGGTAACACAAGAGGTTTTGTTACCCATCAGTAATTTATCTTCCCAAATACAGCCATTCAGCCCATTTAGGAAGCTGTTCCAGAACACCACACATCCAATTTAGAGTATTGATCAGGCTCTGGATCAGTGTTTTTTTCACTCCAAATACTGCCAAAAGGGTTTCTGATTATTTGTTTATCCATCTAAATGACTGCTGTGCAAACACAAGTCAGAGTGATTTAGGTCAAACGGTCCACGTGCATATGATCTTTAATGTTTTTCCAGATTTAAAAGTTCGTTTTGGTTTGCAGATTTCACTATTAGCTATAAAAAGAAAAAAGCAAGCATTAAATCTTAAAGAATGCACACTTAAAATGAGGTTCCACAATTGAAATACAACACTAAACAGAAGACCAAATGATTAAGCTGTAAAGGCATTTATGTACTTTAACTCCTGTAAAAAACCATTTAAGTTAAGACACTTAATCTCCAAAAAGATTAAAAAAAAGAAGCCAAAGTCTGAAGTTTTCCACTTTAATCTTTACGCTGGTACATGAAGTTGGAAGAGACCATACCACAGGACAGCGTTTTCTGGTGTATGCCTTGCGCTCTGCCTGCAACGTGCGACCCCAGAGATAGACGTGGTCAGGGTGACACACGGCCTGCAATGAAGTTCCCGCTGGCGGGTACAAACAAGGTATAATGTCAGAGTTAGAAGACAACATTCTTGTTTTCCTTAAGTTGTACCCATTTCAGTACTTTACCTGTTAATACTTCTAATAAGTTTAATTATTCCTCTAGACCACCTGGTACACAACGCAAAACAGAAAAACTCTTATGTTTTTCTGAAGTACTAAAGAAGATAAAGTCACATTTTTACAAAGTTAAAGATCTATAGACACTGTAGGCAAAGCTGGTTTAAAAAAAAAAAAGTATTTTTTTTTAAGTTAACAAAAGCTTAATTAAAGGAAAAGTCATGCTACGCAAGTTTTTACTCTTCATTTGTCTATTGATCTTTAAATTACATTAGACATACTCAGAGTAGACCTTGCACTCATGTACACACCTGTTTCCTCAAGTACTAGGTACTGCTTTAGTACGGCTGGTAGTTGTTTTGGTGATTGCCGCCACCACGGGATGCCTTTCCATATGTGCTTTGTTGACCTGTAGAGAACACGGGGAAAAAAAAAAAACAACCCAGAACCATTAAGATTAATATCCAACACTCTGAAGGAGATTGTTCCTATACAGTACACCAACAGGGCTACTCTTTACAGCCATGTGTTAGGAGTAAGAGGTGTTACAGAACAATTACTAAGTTAACAGAGGCCCCTGTTCAAAGATGCATGCTATTATTATCTGGAATGACATCAAAACCACTTACCACTGTAATCTGTGTATCCTGGCCCATATCCATAATTAGGATAGTTGTACCCAGAGTAGTCATATCCTCCATAGCCACTGTAACTTTGATCACTATAAGCGCTATTATAGTTTCCATATCCTTGATCATAGTAGTTATTAAATCCTTGATTCCAGTTTTGTCCCTGACCTGAAACCAAGTATAGCATTTCTAAGTTACAGAACTTATTATTTCATTCCTCCTTCTATGCCACTTCATCTAACTTCTGATGGCAATCTTTTTATGCCAGAACTATTACCTGGAAGAATCCTGTTACCTTCTCAAGAACCCAAGAAAAATAATTTTCTAAAAGAATCAAGGCATCTCATTTAGATATAAGAGATGTATCATAAGGTCTTATCCCCCAACAACATTAGAGAAACACAGCAGGTAGTCCTGCTCATGGAACAGCCAGGAAAAACAAACCAACATAATACTGAAGGCATGCCCCACAGCAGCTCCTGCTGTTTTAACTTCCATTTTGTATCATTAATTGCCCGAACACTAAGTTATACCATAGGATCAGCTTTACTGCATTGTGTTGGTTGTGACTGCTTGACTTTTTAAGACTGAGATGCATTAACCTTTAACGTAACAGTTTATTACTTCTCATCTATGTGCAAGGTGTAGCAAAGAGACTTGTCTTCCTCTTTAGCAAACAGCTCATGCTTTCTTGCCCATGAGCCAACTAATAGTGTACCCCTTTGTGTGAAAGGATAACTGCACTACCCATTTAGTTATTCTGTCAACTGCTGGTATACAAAAGCACCCTACATCCAGCTTACCACTTTACCACTTGAATGCAAGCAAAGCAAGAAGAGATTAAGTTTTCACAAGCAATCACAACCACCAAAATACCATTTCCTATCAGGGTACTTTCTACATTCAATTTAAACGTGAGATCTGCATGCAGCCTGAAACTTGGTATATCTACAAACACCTTAGTGTTTGGTACGGATACTTAAACATTTACATTAATTTCAACATCCAAAACACTCACCCCGTCCACGCCCCCTTCCACCTCCTCGTCCACCAGACGCATTGCTTTTTCCTCCTTTCTGCTGTTGCTGCTGTTGCCTGTATACCTCTTTGGGCTGTGCTACTTTTATCTCACACTGTAAAGACAGAAGTTCTTTAACTCATCAAGAATTTCAAGACCATTTTGTAAGTAGCTTTCAGGGAACACTACAGAGATGTTCTATTGCACATGCTAAGAAACAAGAGCTTCCATACCTTGCCTGAACCAATTTGATGGTATCTGCTTTCTAGTAACTTCTTTACTGGCTCTTCATCTGTGTATGTGATAAAACAGAAGCCCCTCCTCTCATTCGTCTTTGTGTCCATGGGAAGCTCAATGTTTTCAATCTGAAATCAAAAGTATCTATCGATAACACAGGAACTCTGTAAGCAATTTCTTATGCCACCAAAACCATTCGGCAGTCTGATGTCTATGCCAAGTGCTTTTAATAGTTATAAATCAGTCCATCACAACACTATGGAATCATTAACATGCATATAGTTTCAACAATCCCCAGTTTTATGTAAGCCTGAGACAGCTCTCCCCTCACAAATTCTTCTGTCTTAAGACAGAGGCAACACTGCATGTGAAAACCAGAGCTGTTTTATATGCCATTATACTATACCTCGCCAAAAGCGCCAAAGTACTCCTTAATCTGCTCTTCAGATGTATCTGGACTCAGCCCACCAACAAACACTTTTTTTGGTGGCTCCTTCCCTTTTAGGGCTTTTGCCCTTTTAGGATCTATTAACTTCCCATCCAGTTTGTGTTCCTTCAGTTCCAACACCTAAGAATCACACAAGGAAACAAAGTCTGAGATCACTACAATAACACAGGCAGGCTTTGTGCCATCGATCCACAAGAAATCCACCCACCTTCTCCACACTGGCAGCGTCCTTGAAGAGCACGAACCCAAACCCCCTCGACCTCCCAGTGACTGGGTCTGTTTTAATCGTACAATCCACAACCTCGCCAAACCGAGAGAGATACTCTGTCAAGTCCTTCTTGCTGGTGTCCCAGCTGAGGCCTCCAATAAACATTTTCCTGAAACACAAGTAGTACATATGAATACACGTCTGTACACACACAGCTAGGTGCAAATGCTCGCGTGGAGCTAGCCCGCTCGTGGCTGCCACAAGCCAAAGGCGATCAGGAAGCCACCGCCACCCGCCTCGGCTCGGCTCGCAGGGCCTGACAGCGGCGCCCGCTGCTCCGGGCGGCACCGGGGGAGCCGCAGCGGCTGTCCCGGCCCGACCCGGCCTCGCCGTTACACGTGGGCCGGGCCCGCGCGTCCCCCCGCCCGCAGGAGCGCGCACCCCCATAGGCTGCCGGCGACGTCAGGCACCCTGATTGGCAGCCCCCTGCCCCGCCCCACGGAAACTGGGTCAACCGCCCGGGACACAAAGGCGGGCGCGGCCATTGGCGTGGGAGGGAGAGGCCCCGCCCCGCGCCGCCCCCCCCCTTCCTCCCCCCCCGCACGACTCGGGAGGGCGGGTGAGGGAGATGGAGGCGCGACCCCCCCCGGCCCTACCCATCGTCCTGCTGGTTCTTGCTCGCGTTGATCTTGGAGCCCTCGGCGAACTCCTCCGGGCCGCCACTCATCTCGGTAGCGTCCTCCATGGCGGGGCGAGGGCGGCGGGGCTGCTCAGGCGAGCGGCGGAGACGGCGGAGACCTGCGCCGGCAAGAAAATGGCGGCGGAAGAGATCCGGGCACCGCCTGCGCCGTTCTTATATACCCGCGCCGGCAGCCAATCAGCGCTGCCCCTCTCCCTGGCGTCACAGCGCCCCTGGCGGCTTCCGACAGGGATGCAGCACCCGCCCGCCGCCCCCTCCGCGCCCCGGCCCCGGCCGCTCCGTGAGCGGCGCCGGTACAGCCGCGCCCTGCGGCGGGGTGCAAGTGCGGCGTGCAGCCGCTGTCCCTGCCCGCCCCGCCTTTCCGCCTGGCCAGTGTCCCCCTTTGCCGCCGCAGGCCCTGGGCAGAGGCGGGGTTGCCGCTGCCCCCGGGCGGGGACGGGGACCGGGAAACCGGGACAGGCGTGCTCCGGAGCCGGGGGAGTAACGTGCAACCCAGAAACCCCGTTCAGGAGGCGGCGGCTGCGGGGGCGCGGGGCACAGCGCACCGCGGCACTCCCCGCTGCCTGCGGTCCGAGCGCCGTCGCCTCGCTCGCTCGCTCACTCACTCCCGCGATCCGCGGGCCG